>NC_041377.1:11238457-11278457 GCF_900634415.1 Cottoperca gobio
CACACACACACACACACACACACACACACACACACACACACACACACACACACACACACACACACACACACACACACACGTGCTCCAGGCAACTTTCCTCCGCCCCTGTCTTGCATGGGATACAACTCGGGGCTGTAACCAGAAATGGAGAAGGGGAATAAGATAAGACGAGGGAGACGTACAGAACGTTTTACTCCAGTACATGTCCTCTGTATGTACCTCCTGTTCCCCTCTCCCAGAATGTCTTTCTCCCTCTCACACCGTCTTTGAGTGCAAAATAAAAGCCACCAATGTATTCAAGCAGCGTTCGCCTCGTATATTTTGGTATGCAACAGACTCCAAAGGCCCCTTTTCTTTTATATGGTTATGCTTGCTGCGGCACCACCTGAAAATCACCTCTGCTTCATTTAATTTCACTTGTTTGTGAAATCCCCCCCCCCCCCGTGGGGCTTGGAGAGATTTAGTCGAGATGGAAGGCAGTCAACAGTCTGTTCCATATCGGGGAGAGAGGGATATTAAAGCAATTCTGCAGTGATTTCCTAAGTTGTATCTAAGTGTTTGAGTTTTTCTTGTTCTGGAATAACAATGCAGTCTTTGCAAGATGTTGATAATCAGCAATTACAAGTTCCCAACGTGAGAAGAAAACATTCCATTTTGCCTCCAAATTGTGATTAGACACAAATGTATTCGTGTCTGCCATATTAAGAAATGTTTTTTCTTTTTAAGCATTTCATTGATGCTTTTTCAATGAATAACTTGTCTGTTGCAGATGAGTGTGGTTGTTGATGAAGACACTGGATATTTGAGCGATTGAGCTCATGATCTTGTGACAGTGGGATCATCTTTTTAAGCCTCTAAGTTTTGTTATTAGCTATATGTCAGATGTCAGTGAGCCGTTCTTTGACTTAGCACCATTTTGTTGTGTCAATTTCCTCTCTACCTCTTGAGATTATTTATCAGGGTCCCTGGGGTCTGGAACTAATTTGATGGAGTCATAGAGGAATGACACAGGAGACATGGGGGACGCTGATTTCCTGTCCTGGAGACGCACCGCGTTATGACAAGAATATGAAATTAATGTGAGATTAACATAGTTTGAAAGAATGTAGTCGTAGTCGGATGTCTGTCGAGGACTGAACTCTGTTCAAACCGGTTGGAGTTTAAAGTTTCTCCGCAGCTCGTGTTTTCGGTCTTTCCCATGCAAACATTCGTTGTACACTGGCTGTGTGGGTCAGGGAGTGTGTACATGCAGGAGTTCACTGAGAGTGTTTCAGTGTGTAAGAGTCAATGTGAAATATGCCAGCTTTTGAGGTCGCACAAAAAGAAAGTCCCATTTCCAACTCCCCTTGCACGCAGCAGCACCTCTCCCTGTTTGATAGATGGGGCTTTGATAAGCAAAAGAAGAGGTGTGAGCTGTGGAGGCATGTCAAGGGAAAGCCAGGGAGAGCTGCATCTCACCAAGCTCTCTCGCTGTCTTAACATTGATTGAATTACTTTAAATAGAAATGAGAAGCTTTGCACGCACAGCTTCCAAAAAAACTGAAATTTCCATGTCCATGTTTTTTTTCTCTCTCCTTAAAACAATGAGCTATGAGGATATTTAGAAAGTGACAGAAACATGACGTATTCCCAACAGATAAGAAAGTGCTTGATGGGTGTGGTACAGCGAGGTGTGTGAGGCTGCTTGTGTATTTTTTGGGGAAATCCATTTGAGCACCAGAAAAACAAGCTGAACATCATCATGCCTCCTCTAATTCACTGGGGCTGACTGCGTTAAACAGCCACACATAACGAAGATGGAAGTGTTTACCTGGCAAAAACATATTGAGAATCTCAGGGAGAGAGAGAGAGACGGAGGAGACTGAGTGGAGGAGCAAGAGATGGATACAAACTTAGTGAAGAAAGAAGAGAGGTAGGAGGAGACCAAGACCACAGCAGGAAAATAAAAGTTCAAAGTCAGCTGTTTCGTGCACAAACATGCAGCTGAGGAAGTGAGGACTGAGGTGTGGCTCTGGAGTGAAAGAGACTCAAAGAAATGATTCATCCAGCTCTGGAAAGTGAAGCCAATGCGGAAATTCCTTCAACCTGATTGTCTGATTGCATAGAAGTCAATGAAAAAATGATCCATTTTCAACATGATCTCACTCTCTAGTGTCAAGTCTTCAATACAGCATGATGTTCATTTAGTAACTGATGAATAAAAACTGTGACGTCTCTCATGTCACTTCTTTTATACAGTCTGAGTTCATCACTTTTAGACTATGCTGGTCTAACAGTTTGATCTATATTTCTAAGCTTGCAGCCCTTTTCTTGCCTTTGTTGTCGCATTACGACGCTACTTTGCCCGTAAACCACCAGTCCATGTAAGTCCATGTTCGCCCTCATGCCCAGTACAACTAAAGCAGGGCAGCTCGTGAAAACATTGCTCTATAGCGTCAAAATGATTCCTCAGGGTACCTTTAATGATGAATTTACCCCAGAAACGATGTGTCAGACATCAGTTAATATGCAATGGTGATTGCTCGAGAAAACCGTCAGTCACAGTTTAAACCAAATTAATATCGGCTTAAAAATCCATATCCACATCTGTAGTGTTCAACTCCCACAGCAAGCGAGGTTGTGCCAATTCTGCTGCTTTCCTCCTCACCAGCTTGGCATGATTCAAGTTGTTCTGATTTCTACTACTGCCTTCCATCACCTCACTCATTCTCTAATGTGCACTCCTGGGGTTGAAACTTCTCATTCTAACTTGCCTAATGTTTGGCAGGCAAAACCATTTATCAGTAAACATCGGTGAACATGCTTTATTAGTAACGTATTATCTGTGAGGGAAATCATTAATTCATTAATTGATTAGTTCTTCAAGAGATAATTGGACATATTGACAGAGGTGTTAATCGTTTTTTCGTAGATTTATACTTAACATTTCTTGATTTTAGATTCTCCAACGCAGCGGTTTATTACTTTTCTGTGTCGTATCGTTGGGAATAGACTAGCTTTGTACATTGGCTTCTGTAATGTTTGAGTGTTTTTTCTACAAGCTGTATTGACATGATGTGTGTGTGTGTGTGTGTGTGTGTGTGTGTGTGTGTGTGTGTGTGTGTGTGTGTGTGTGTGTGTAAAAGATTTTTGAGCGGATCCTTTTCATCTGGGCCATCCGCCATCCAGCCAGCGGCTACGTGCAAGGCATCAACGACCTGGTCACACCGTTCTTTGTCGTCTACGTGTTTGAGTACATTGGTAAGTGCCATCTCTCCCTCTCTGTCTCCTTTTCCCTTTCACTTAAAAACTCCCTAATCTTTTATGTGATATGCTATTGATGTAAGGATCAGTCGTCTCTCTCTGGCTGCTTTCCTCACTGTAGAGTGGCACCTTTTTGTAGCCGGCAGCACTCTTTGGTTCATCACCGCAGGTCACGTGGAATCAACCCTGGGACCCTCGAGACAGTCTCTCTCTTTGCACAACTTTCTGGCCATAAAACAGCCATCTTCATTCAGCTTGAAACGTGTGTGTGTGTGTGTGTGTGTGTGTGTATGCACATGCACATGCACATGCACATGACCTGTAGGCGTGTACAGAGATCTCTCCAGAGCCCTCCTGCTGTGTGCATTTCTGTTGTGCCACACTCGGACACAGACTGCTGAAAAATCCTCATTTTACAGATGATTTCTTATACGATTTGAATGTTTAACAACTGGTACTAAACAATACCCCCCCCCCCCCCCCCCCCCATCATTTTCTTCTTGCACTCTTCCTTTATTAGATGGACATCAGACACTGGCCTCATTTAATGAAAGCCAGTGTTCATGAGTGAACCCCACTTATGTTTTAGGTTCCTGCTTTTTCCCTTATTGCAACAGTTGTTTTTCTTCCAGAGAAGCCTGGTAGTCTTTTCAATTACCTTGTTGTTCTAATGTGATTTTCCAGTATAGAGAAAACAATCAGTGTTTTTTAAGAAGCAGTTTTGCAGCACGCTCTTCTTTTGGATTGTGGCTGATAATCGGAGGGAAGGTGTACAAAGAGTAAGCGATGGGGATTGACCCCATGCCGTCGTGACAAGTTTTTAAGTGTTTGGAGCCGCTGCATCCTCTGTGATCTGAGCTTCTCTATACATCCCACATATACACTGCGTTTCTTTGTGCTATGTTTCGGCCCATCAAGCTCTCTTTGAAGCCATTCAAAATAGATCCTCTAAGTGGAAACCGCAATGCTCTGTGGACTACCTTGCACACTCCAGACACTCTGTGGTCACAGAGAGATACAATTAGGATCCACAAGTAAAGTGGTGGGAAGCACGTAAGAGGCTGGACTCCCTGACGCGTCTCTGCTTTTGGCAAGCAGCACTTTACTTTTGAGCTAATTAGTGTTTGTTTTAAAGTGTTTTCTCAACTTTTATTGTAACTTCTACTTTGTTTGACATTACGCAATACAATGCAACAGTGCCGCAAACAGTCCGGCCTCCACATCGACCATGAAGTTGAATCAACACCTCGAAAAATCAGTTTCAACACTAAATGAACATTCATTAAGGTGGAACATCCATTCCAGGGCTGCATTTGTTTTAGCTACAACCACAAAAACCTGCACGTTTCACGTGACTTGTTTTGTCTCCATCTGGCCTCTCTTGTATTTTTACTTTTCCCACTCTTTTCCTTAATTATCAAGTTCTCCTGTGTTTTGCCTGTTCCTACTTTCTTTCCTCTCCCTCCCTCTTTCTGCATGTGCTTCTCCTCTCTCTTTACCTTTCTCTGTGGGCTTGTCAGATCTTCAAGGCACCACCCCACGCTTTGTTCCCCTGCATCTCCTTGAGATGATGAGCCTTGAATAACACACACAGCCAACAAACCTTCAAACGTGCCTGGCTGGCATCTTACATGATGGGTTGATGCGCCGTGTTGTTGTTGTTGTTGTTGTTGTTGTTAGGTGTTCTTGTTTTCTGACGCAGAGAGAGCATTGGCTCTTTCATGAGGTAGGCCTAATTCTGCTTCTTTTGTGGCGGGGTAGGACGTGTGAGATTTACTCTCGCATGCTGTCGTGCTCTCTTGCTCTCTCTCTCTTCTTCTCCTGCCATCTCTTTTTCTTTCTTCAGTTGCATTGCCCTCCCTCTTCCTCTCTCTCGGTCCCTCCCTCCTTTGTAAGTGAGCTCCTGAGTGTATAGTGAAAGTAGGAAGTTAATTGTCAAGTCAGAATTAATTTCTTTACGAATGATTACCAATAATTACTCTAACACACGGGAAATGTAGCCATGCTGCCTGAATAGTTCTCACTTACTAAGTATAGTAACATTTGAAGGTGTTCGTAGGTGTCAGGCACCTGAACCGTTTGTCTCTTGCTTTTATTTCTCTTCTCTGAAGAAGGCCAAAGATGGATCCATCAAACCCAAGAGACAGGGGAGCCTATTTGGAGAAAACACCGACCTCTTAAGTAGCGTAGCCCCAGGCCCTAAACATAGGAAGTGAAATTTGAAAATGAATTGAATAATTTTTTTAGAATAGAAGGAATATTTGTTGTGAAGAAAGTTTAAGTGCATCCTAATTCAAAGATTATCATTGAGATTATGACCGTAGTTGAACCACTTGTATCACAATATGCCTTTCAAACTGATGTGGCAAACCTGTTTGCTCACAGTTGCTTGTTTACACGTCAAGCGAATCGGGAGCAACATCAGAATGAATGTGGAGTTATCTTTCTGGCCATAATGAAGTCAAATGTTCCAGCGGGTCACCGTTCGTCAGCCTAACAAGCGGCGCTGTGCCCGATGTACTTGGCCAATCGCCGATATAATCGTTCAATCGCCCAACTCTAATTTAAGTCCAATGTTTACTCTCCTTTTAGCTCTTTTTGGATTGTTTCCTGCATTGTTGGGGCTGGAAGGGCTTATGCTTTACACCCTGCACAGGGTCCTCTCTGCAGTCTGTTTAATAGGCTCAACATTGGCTGTTGTTGGAAGTGTACCTTGATAGTTTATATTATGGTGCGGTGACCTAATCAGTCACCCTAAAAGCTATAAAACTAACAGAGTGCAGTTAGGAGGAAAGTGGCTCGGATCAGTTTGCAGCAAAATGTGGGTTCATGTCCTGCAGAGCTGAAGTGAGAGACAAAGCAGCCAGAGCCGAGGTGACTTTAGAAATGTACTTGTTATTCACACTAGTGCACAGCAAGTTGTCTTTCTCCTAAATGGTCATCACATCTTGTTTGTGTGTTTGTGTCTGAGTGACGGCTACTATCTGAGGATGAGAGCCGGTTCATTGATTGGCAACCTGATTAAGACTTGGACCTGTTTGCAGCTTAATTTACCTTCTAAACAAGTCTTTTCTGTCTATTCGCTTTTCCATCATCTCTTTCTCTTTCTCTGTCTAGTTGTGTTTTTGAGATTTCTGTATTAATTGATTGATTAAGTCTTTTTGCTTCAGAGTCTGTGTAGGCTGCCTCCCAAAAGCAGATAGGGATGAATGAAATACCAAATACCACCCACACTCTGCTGCCCACCAGATGCCCCTGCATATGTTTGTTTCTTTACTTGTCATCCTTTTGTTCCACTATTCATATGTCACTTTGTTAGTCTCTTTGTTTTTTTCTTTTTAGCGCCCTCGCTATGTTTCTCCGGCTGCTTTTTCTGAGTCACAGAACAGCCTTGGGTCTGGCACTGCAGTGCTTGTTCAGCTGCCATACACTCCATTTACCTTTTGATGATGTAATGCAGAGTGATGAGCCGACCTCTTCCCAGAACCTTTCCCCCCTGTCACAACTTTCATTAACACCTGCCTGTTAATCCAAATTGAAAAGTTCCAATTGGTAGATTATTGATAAACTTCTTTGATGCAGAGGAACGAAAAATACCACTAAAGTTGTTGTGCATCCATCTGGACTGTTAAGCAATCTCCTTTTCAAAGGAGAAATTGATTTGGAGAGTGTATGGTTCTTGTTCTCCACCTGTGAGGCATTACTTTGCTTTTGTCTTCTCCCTATTTTCCACAGTATAGCGCCTCTCCCATTAGCCCAACAGTAAATGTCATCTAATTAAGGCCAGAGTGGGCCATGACGGGCCAAGGAGCAGGGCCAGTCCTCCTTTTAATGTGGAGCGGCCATTGATCGGCCAGCGGATCCATAATGTAATCTGCATGCCAGTGTCTAAGTATGGATCCACGCTGAAGAAAGATGAAAACACAGGAGCAGGTCAGAGCGACAGGGGAAAGAAATGAGGTAGTGCAAACCAAATTCCTAGAGGAGGCCGAGAACCACAGCTAGACTGAAGACAAAGCAGGAGAATATAACAACAGCCAGAACGCCTCCTGGCAGGCCTAAGAGTTAGAAAGAGGGCACGGGGAACAACAGAGAGGGACAAACAAAAGAGCACGGAAATAAGATTTTCAAAAGGGGGAAATGACCGACTTATAAAATTCCCCCATGCTGTCAGGAAGCGGCCGCACCAGGCAGTCCTTCCTCCCATCAGCTAAGAGATGAATGGCTCGGTGAACCCCATCCTCCTCTGTGAAGCTCTACTTATAGCAGCCGCAAAGTGCTTTGCAACCGCTTCTCTGCCGCAAGACATTCTTGAGGAATTCAGCAATTAGCTGTGTACTGAGAGGGTTGTTCACCAGCGTGTGTGTAAGTAGAGCTTTCTGCAGAATGTATTTGTTTTAATAATGTTCATCATTTAAATATTATGGTCTCCACAGGTCTGTGACATCTTTGAAAGTTTGTGAATTTCAGGAAGGAAAAAAAAAAAAGTTTGGGAAAATAGACTGAAAGTGCTTGAATGTATATATTTTGGGCAGGAATAACACTTGAAGTAAATATCTGCATGCGTATCGCAGTTGCATCATTGTTTCCACGCGCCTCTGTGACCTTGAGCCGTGTCTCAAACTTTGCTGTGTTGTGCATCTACTGGATGAGCAAATGCGTAAACGCAGTTTCCTAGAAGAGAAACACCGTTCTGTCTTGTTTTGATGTTTGCAAAAAAAGAAAGAGAAAAGAGTCATTTTTAGCAATTACAAAAATGCTCTCAGTTCTTAAATGTCTTTGTGCCATTATGCAGACATACGTTGTCCCTGTAGAAGTCGGATAATGTGCTTAGTGAGGAAGGAAGGATGAGGATACAACTATATTCTAGGTTAAGTATGATTTAAAATTCAAATACATTTTTATTGCAACAATAGCAGAGGCGTATCTCCAAATGGCGATGTGAATTACCACAGAAGAAGAAAAGAGAAGCCGATGATTTGTTAGATTTTACTCATGTACTCTAGCTGTCTATGCTTCGTAACGTTATTAGGTCACTGCAAAACCTCAACTCGCCGCAAGTCGGTTTATATGGAAGTTAGTCCGTTGCAATGTCCGTTCCACTCGTGTAGTCTATGAATGTTCCTGTGTGATGGTCCTGTGGAAGATGATGTGTGATTGTGTGGGTGAGTGTTTAGCCAGCCTTTATACAACATAAAGACTCCTCAGATCCCGAGACACATGCCGTCTCTCTAGAAGCTTCTTATAGCTTTCCCAGAAATGTGTGCTTCCTTCTACAACACGCTCTTCATCACTTGCTTATGCAGGGCAAATTACGCCTGCTAAGGCCACATTTGTAAATTATACACGCAGCTTTTAGCAAGTAAGAGCTTTATGGTACCCATTTTTTCTTTTGCATTTTACATTTTAACAAGCTTGTCTCAATCCCTTGGTCACAAAACATGCTTTACAAAGTTGAGGGAAAATAAGCTTTTAAACCAGATTAACTTGCAACATGGTTAATTTCAGGTCGCATTGAGTGTTGTATCATTGCACTAACTGCAGCTTTGGCTCGACACGTTGTGGTTACTCACTCGCACTGTTCACCTTGCTTCTTTTTAAATGAGTAAGTGGAGCAGCCTACATTTTGCCTGGAGGACTATCACATTTCTTGGAAGAAGAGGGAACATTCTCTGTTTTGCATCTTATAAATTGCTATATTTGTTATTTTAGTTTACGCAGTGGTGTCATTTTAACCGACTATGAAGGACTGCGATTCCTTCACTACATACAGATGCTGGATTCCACTTTGTTCAGCTGCTTCTTACTGCACACCTGGGAATGCTTTACAACACACGAGGACTGGAGACTTAGCCAGTTACACATCGCTGTCAATATTATAACACTGTTGCCTATGCTGGTCTTGATGTACGTCTATTCTACACAGCCTTCTGCTCATGCAAATGAGGCCAACTAGCTTTAGGTGAGAGCCTGACAGGTGGCTGGCTGTAACAGACAACTTAAATGCTGCTAATGTATCACAGGTACGTTATTACAGAACCTGTATCGCTATATAGAAGCACACTTTGAACAATGAGAGAGAAAGGGCTCTGCTGGGCGTCTCTTTGAGAAAGTCGAGGTGCCGCTTATACACACGCACACAGTCCCTGTATTGTGTGTGTGTGTGTGTGTGTGTGATTGTGTGTGTGTTTGGAGAGAGAGGATGGGGTGTAACATTGCAGATAGACTGGCTTGGTGGAGCACCCAGGGACAATGCTTGGAAGATGGAAACATACTGTGATAAAATGCCTGCAGGAGTGTAACACACACACACACACACACACACACACACACACACACACACACACACACACACACACACACACACACACACACACACACACACACAGAGACTGAGACTGGTGCCTCCTATTTATAGAGATGAGACTCATGAGTGAAAACAGAAACATACATTTGATGATACTAGAAGCAGAATTAAGAGTTCTTCACCTCTCGTCATATCTGATGAATTTTCTGCTCTAGGTCGGCTTTCATCTCGCTGTAAGCAGCAGTCTGCTTAACTTCAGACGTTCACTTTTGGCACTTTAGTTGTATCTTCCCCCGTCTTGTCTTCATATCTCCCCCCTCTCTTCTCCACATTTGTCATCGTATCTCCTCTCTGATCTGTTGTTGTCTGTTGCCCTGGAGCTTTAGCTGTGGCCCGGCGAGCCCTGCCATGCTGTGCCGTGCATCCTCACATCAGGGGATTACAGCGCTCAACCGTTGTGTGATGATTGGCTCAAAATGTATGGTCATAGAAATAAAGTGCCAATTCTACTTGTTATATTCTAATGTCAGTAACATAAGAGTCGCTGTCATTTGGTGTTCTGTTCTGATTGGTACTTACGGGATTCTCCAGTCTGTTATTTCTGAATACCAGACTGTTGCTATGGAAGCAGCTCTGACAGACTGGAGGACGATGTCCAGTAAGAGATAATGTGTTTTAATTTATTTGGTAAGTAGCCCCGTAATAAGTAGGATCATGTACAGCGAGCGGAATGAACCCGACAGGGTGATGCACGACAGGAAGTGTATGCATAATGACCCGCGCGCTTTAATTATCCCTTACGCAACAGATGGGAGCCTCAATGAAGTTTGATGCTTTAATGCTAAGGGAGACTTCAGATTGGTACTTATCCACAGTCAGTGTGTTAGCTGCAGTGGATGATGGTCAGGAGTTGCCACACAGAAGTGAAGAGATGTGCTGCTGTGGATTCTGCCCACCAAACAAAAACAGTGTACGCTGTACTTAAAATATTTACATTTGTTATTATTAAGATTGAATTATTAAGCCTTTTCAGACGGGGAACTGAAGCCAGTATGTATCTCACAGACACCAGACTACCACTGTGTTCTATGAGTAAAATTACAGTTTTGTTCGATGCAGTCTGGCAGCTTTAGCGAAAGCGCAGTTAAAGGCTTCAGTTCCCCGTCGGAAACAGACGGTGCAGCTGACTGACGTCAAGGTAAAGCAGGGAACATATTCTAAATATAGAGCACACTTAAACTCATAATGATTTGTTTTAGCTGAGCCTTTCCTTTAGGTGGCTAAATATGTTCACAGCCGTACACCGCTCCCCTCCCAGGCTGGTACAACTGTACTGTATGTGATACACTGACTGTGGAGAAGTAGCTCACACAAACACACCCATCCGTTTAATATTACAGAACACTTTTATGTCTACAAATGGTTAAAACTTTCAACCAGAAGACATTTATTGTAAAAACGTTGTCTTTTTTGCTTTTCCTGTTGATTCCTCTCGTGTGTGTGTGTGTGTGTGTGTGCGTGCGTGCGTGTATAGATTGAGTAATCTGTGGAGTGGATCTTGGTCAGTAGGCGGTTAACTAATATCGGCTTCTTCCTCCCCATGGTCTGGCCACCGTTGGTCGAGCCTTCTATTATAAGTCTCCCTCTGATTAACGGCTGTTATTAGCTCTAATGAGCTGCTTAGTGATCGCCTGTACACAGCTGCTGACATCCAGCAGGAACACTGTCTTTTCTACTTTGTTCCTTATCTACTTCTGCTTTTTGTAATTTCTCCTGCTACAATCATTCGATGAGATTATTGACTCGGCGCAGGCATTATTTTCCCCCAGACAGTTTGCTCTTCAATTGTCTTCGACGTAGTCTCTCGTCGTCTCTCTCCTGGCTCGAGCTTTCAGTCTCCTCTACTCCATTTGGTTTAGAACACAATCACCGTGTCTCTGGGGTTAAGTAATAGCATTTTGACTGGCAGGATTGAATCAGCCGTTTGCTTTTGACCCTCAATCTCCACCTTTCTCTGTTTTTTAAACGTCTCTCTGAAATATGTTCTTTTCTTTCCCACTTTTCATTCATTGTCGACAGTTTTCTTCTTAAAGAGGTTGCATTCATTATTCTCATATCTCCATTTGAATCCATATTTAACTTTGTGCTTCTTGCTCCCTATAACGTTGTTGCCACTCATACATTTTTAAGGCCACTGGATTATAAATGAATCCCAACATGAGCAAAAAGCTTGCTTACGAGGAGATAGATTGTATTCATAATATATGTCTGGTTGTTTTTATCCATTTCAATCTGTTCCATCTTCTAACAGCATTGTCCGGCAGCTTTCAATGTATTCTTTGCGTTGTTATGAATACTAAGTGATTACCTTCTAAGTGGGTTTACAGATTGTACAAAATTAAATAATAATTTCTTATAATACATAATGTAATACTTGACATATTCAAAATCCTTTCAGTGTGTTTGTGGATCTGTTTATACAATGATTTGGGATTCTTAGAATATATTAGTTTCTAAAATAAACAGGTGTTAAGTGTTTATTCAGGGGTGTCAAACTCATTTTAGTTCAGGGGCCACATGCAGCTCAATTTGATCTCAAGTGGGCCGGACCAGTAACATCACAGCATAATAACCTGTAAATAACAACAACTCCGTTTTAGTGCAAGAAAGTACAAGTACATTCTGAATATGTTCAAATCTGATCTTTTTACAAAACATTATGAACAACCTGACATTTCTTAAGAAGAAAAGGTGCAATTTCAACCATATTATGCCTCATTTATCATTTACACATGTGTGTTACAACTTGTATCTACAAAGACACACAACATTTAGTCACAGGGATCTGGAACAGTATTTTACTTTATGATCAAAACAACGCATTTTTACACTTTGCAAAGTCATCCTGCGGGCCGGATTGGACCCTCTGGCGGGCCTGGTTTGACCCGCGGGCCGCATGTTTGACACCCCTGGTTTATATGCTTTAATTTTATGAATAACTGCTTGTTTTATATTATATTTAAAGTTTGTTTTATCTATTTATTTTGTGTCTGCATGTCCTGGTGACGGGTTGAATTTGTGTCTTATGTTTGAATTAGATTTAGTTTTGTGAATAATTGGGACACAACGTGTGTTGATGTGTCGGTTCTTTCATGTGTGGGTTGAAATAGCTTTCAACCCAGAGGTGAGATGAAGGGAGGAAATACATGTAGCCTTTTAAAATGAATTGATTTAATTGGGCGGTTGTTAACCGTGGCAGAGAACAGGAAACAAATGTGATTGTTTTCAGTGATACGATACATTTTCTGAGAGCGTAAACATGACTAATCTCTTCAAGCCGTGCGATGTCTATCTGCAGATGGATTCTTCTACATTTGTTGTCGTTTTTAATTGCTCACGTGTTATTGCCTACGGTGTGGAGATGACCGCTGAATCCACTGTCGGTGCTCGACAATAGGAGATACAGTATAAAGCCGAAAATCAATAGCTGTGCTGTCATCTGCGTCCGACCTGATCTTATTTCCCCATATTACCCGAGATGTTCTCATTGCTCCTGATAAAAAGCAATAGAGCTCTGAAATGATCCAGAGAAATAGTTCTGTCAAAAAATGATTTATCTTGTGTGAATAATCGCAGGGGTTATTGAATATTTTTAGATTAAGTTAATTACTTGACTATAAAAAGCCATAAATTGAAGCTCTCCTCACAGAGAAGCTTCAGATCTCTCAAAGTCTCTATTTCTCGTTCTCTCTGTCAGCCGTTTCATTGGGGGGAAAGAAGAAGAAGAAAAAAAAATCTGTTTTATCATTCTGTCACCAGCGAGACGCGTTCTGCTTGACCTGATGCAATTGGAGGCAATTGAAACAGTCATCTTAGCGTGCCGCTGCCATGGCGGCGTGTGTGTGTGTGTGTGTGTGTGTGTGTGTGTGTGTGTGTGTTTTGGGTTGCATCATGACTCATTCACATTTCAGATATGTAAGCATGTTTGAAACAAAGCGGTCACACACAAAGACACACTCACCCATGCACACATAAAGGCTCCGGACACTTGTACGCCGTGTCCTCACACATACTTACACAGATACTCGTGTACGCATCAGCAGAGGGACTCCTTCTTTAGGCGTCTCTCTCACCGCTCTGCACGTCCAACCACCTGCGTGTTTCAGGGTGACAGCTGCCGTTCATAACGTCTGCTTATTACTGTTCCCCTAATGTTTTCTTTCTTCTAACTAAGCCTGCAGATTACACACACGCTAATGACTTAATGGACTGATCCTTTACTTTCATCTCAGGAAACTTTCCCTCGGCTCCCAAATGCGTCTCGTACATTTGGCGGGCAGATTTACTATGCCTTGAGTGGATTGGACATCTTGCGTGATTAAATGTTTTTTGCGTGTCTGCAAAAGGAGGCGGTCTATAGAAGGTGACAGTGAAGATGTGATTGGGTTCCTCACATTATCTGCTTGACTCAGGAAACATGAGTATGACGCATAACCTGCTTATTTATATCTTACACTGAGGACATGAAATGGAAAACACAAAAACCAGTATTACAAAAAAATATAACAAAATAAATTAGATTGTTTTCTTTCTTTTTTGACCAGGCCGATGATGCGAAGCACTTTTAAGATCACACAATGACTGGTTTAATCCATTCAGACAAATATGAAAAAGAAAGCATTTATATGAGAAGAATGTGCACACGCAGCAGCTTTGGAAGTAAGGCACCAAATTATTATTTTTGTCTTTCAAATGTCTTTTAAATAATGGATGGATGTGAAAAATCATCATAAGTACCAGGTGATGTCTTTTTAAATTGTCCAAAAGCAAAAAGTATTTAATCTCCAGTCAGAAGAAAACAATGTCTAATATGAGTCAAGCCCCAAAAACCCCTTGATCCTACACTTCCCATAGTGCAACTGGAGAGCGTCGTTCATTAGACCCTCTCTACCTAAATGTTGTTCCAAGTTCCAGGCCACACGTCTTTCAGGAACCATCCCGTTGATCCAGCTATGATTTGCATTTTTGGTCTCCAATGCACATGTTAGAAATGTTTAATTAGAAAGCAGGAAAACACAAACCATCTTCATCCCAAGCAATCTCTCTGGCATTGCCATGGTTACACAATTGTCGCCAGCTGTGCACATGTTCACACATTTCACACACACATCTGTGCTGTACAAACATCCCACAGGCCAGAGAGAGGGGGGGGGGGGGGGGAGCGATGGAGTAGGAATAGAGATATTGGCAGTGGTAGCAACAGTTAATGCGATGCGCTAGCCTTACTCAACATTACACACTTTAAGCTTCTTCATACAAGACACCATCTTACCTCGGGGCCACAGGATCATTATGTGTCTGCACATAGGCAGATATGGTATTAATAGCTGTATTCCATTTGATGTCAAGGACTTACATTATCTAGCCAACAGCTGTGGGGCCTACTGTTTGATGTATGGACATACGGCTTATAGTGCAGATAGTGGGAGATGAGAACATTGTTGGAGTGATTTTGTAGATTTTATAGCCTAAAGCGTTCCTTATCACGGGTGAAGCTGAAGTTCAGTGCTTTCAATGAGTAAGCTTAGTGGTGTACTTTAAAAAAAAAAAAGCTTGTAACTTCTAAGAACTATGAAATGAAGACACTGGATAATGTGCCATTGATTTGCCTTTTTGGAAACTAGACAGGAGACTTTAGATTAGGTTTTTTTAGAAGGAGGAAAAAAAAACAATTATAATACTTTCACATCACTTCCACCTGCTCTCTCTTTCTCACACACACACTCACTGCTTCCTCTACCTTTCTTCACCTTCAGCTGTCTATTTTCATATCTTCACATCTTGTTTCACACGCAGCCATAATTCTGTCCTCGAAGCGCTCATCTCCTGTGATCCTGTGTATTTGTGGGTCTGTGCGTGCAGGTGTGTGTGTGTGTGCGCTCCCAATGTGTTGGTGACACCAGGTCTGACAGGTTGACTTCTCTTCTTAATTATCCAACAGTATGAATGCCACCTCTCCGGAAAAATTTTCCGCTCTCATTAACAGTGGTGTTATCGCACTAATTGTGCTACGTTGGGGAAATCTGCTTCTTTGTTTTTCTTGCAGAAGCCCAAGTGAAGTGTGTGTGTGTGTGTGTGTGTGTGTGTGTGTGTGTGTGTGTGTGTGTGTGGTGGGTTCAGGGAGGTGGATGTATTGCATGTCTAGCAGCGAACATGTGTGTCGTTTTTAAAGTGTCGAGCTGTGTCACTTGGGTGTCGTTCTGAAGGTGGAAAGAAGTTATTTGATTCATTAGATTTCACCTGAACCACTGCTGTAAATTATAAGTAATGACTGCACCACTTCATGGGATCTTATGAGCTTTGGTTGCTGAAATCTTGTTAAAACCAACAGCGTTCTCTCTCTCTGGCGGTCTACGACTCAGGTTCACTTGTGATTAATCTGAACCAACAGAAGGTTGTCAAATGGGACTGTTCTTTATAGCCAATTGCTGTCTGCAAAGACACACACTCACACTCAGCACACACACACTTTATGATTACATCAGGCTAAACTAGCTCGTTTATCATCTTACATCACATTACCTTGTGGCCCATAGTTGTAGAGGGCAGATGGCAGCACTGGCGCGTGTGTGTGTGTGTGTGTGTGTGTGTGTGTGTAGTGTGTACTGGCGCTTGTGCACGTTCCTGTGTATGTAGGCGCCCACACTCTGTCTCTAGAGGTGTAACCCGGCTCTGCATGCCAAGCTGTGCCAAGTGCTCACAGCTGGCAGCGACCAAGCAGTTGGTCTCTCTGGACAAGTTGCCCCCTGCGCCAGGACAAACAGGAAATAAGCCCTGGGGCCTGGCAGGAAATTGGCTCTGTGGCCAATGGGAAGAGAGCTAAGGGAAGGGGGAGGAGAGGGGGAGAAGAGAACAGCTTGGACAGGCAGGGGTAGCAATAGCAGCAGAAGAGAAGTCAATAGAGGGAGAGTAGAGACAGAAAAGCATTGATGTACCAACAGAGAGATCAAGAAACGATCAGACAAAAGTCGAGGTATAAAAAGAGAAAGGAGCGGCACATTGACGGGGGAGAGCAGATATCAAGTGAGATGAAACTGTGTCAAGACAATAATAGTTCACCTTAAATGTGGTTTGTTGAAAAAAGTTTGGATTCCTAATAAAACATTCCCCTTGCTAAGGGATAAAGGATTTGGGGATGCTTGTTGCCTTCAAAGAAATGATCTGATTCTCGCTTTAAAGCAAACAATTTAGTGTTTTGCAATCAGTTCAGATGTTGTGTGTGTGTGTGTTTGCCTCCAAGTCTGTGATCTGTGTGCCCTGTGCTTTTCTGCCAATTTCATCACAACGGCGTCTTCAGAGGCCCGCGCGACGCTCGTTTGTGTACAGACATGAGAGTTTGGCGTAGGCTGGTTCACACAAGTTCTCTTCTCCTGCGAAGGTGAGTTTGTGTCAGACCGGCTTTCTCTTCCTCTGAAGAACCCCAGAATATAATTTGGCGAAAGGTTATTTTGGAAGCACATCTCACACAGAACTAAAGCCACTGAGACTCCCATTCTCTGATGCGAGGCTCACTGAAGCTTGAACTTCCACAAATTCCCCAGGTTCTTATTTGTGAAGCATTTCTACTGAGACACGGATCATGTCCAAGACATGTCTTGTGAGCTGGTCCTTTTCTTGAAGGAGTTTCTACTGAGACACTGATGTAGTGAAAGCAATTAGAAACGTCGTCTTTCTAAGGCGGGTCAACTGAGACAAACGGCCTGTTGAGGCACTCAAGGTGGCCTAATGTTGCTATTTTTAGTTATTTATGTTAACAAAACACTCGTGGTTTGAAGGTGGATCTTGAAAACTAAATGATCGGTTGTGATATCATCAGACGGAGCTTGGATTCTTTTATTCATTTAACAGTGAACAGAAAGAGCAGTCTGGACTACCCGGCCATCTAAGTGACTGATGACCTCAGCTGCGACTTTTTTTAAGCATTAATCAGTGTAAAGGTGTAAAGGTAGTTAGTGGGGTTACCGTCAGTTCCACCACCGATCACAGGGGGCACTGTTGCCTTGTGATCCAGCCACACTGATCCAGTTCCTCCCTTTAGCCCTTCCTCTTGTGTGTCCTTGTTATTGTGATGAGCTATGCCTAATTCCAGTACGACCACTGGACTCCTGGAAGCCATCCCTTCTTATCTGCTCCAGAGTCGACGTCTAGGTTTGGAGCCGAGCCCGACAACAACACTTCAGCGTCGACAAAGACTGATTTGAGACTTTGGGATACTCGGGGGGGTCTCCCAGAACGCCGGAGCAGTGGCACTCTCACCACCTTGTTAATCAGCAACGACACCATGCGGATTGCCAGTCAGCCTGTTTACAATTAATCTTTTCAACTACAAAATGTAATGGCATCACTGATGCCCAGAGAGAGAGAGGGCTGCATTCATGTTTCCTCATTGTTTTCTGCATCACTATAGAGAAGCTATCAAACTAAATACTGACTTCCAATTTATCAGATGGTGGACACTTTTGTCTCTGTGTTGATACGACAGCTGCTCCAACACTGCATTTATCTTTAGTTGATTGTGGTTGACTTCTTCTGTAGTCTCTATTTAAGCAGTTTTCATCCCATCAGCTGTCTCCAAAAATGTTTTGGAATTCCTCATATCTTCGTTTGCACTAATGTCTGATACGTGCTGCCCGCGGCTGTATTACGTTTTGCTTTTTGCTTTGCTTGTTTTGGTAATGTTGTGAGAATGAACTACACTGACATCTACATCTAATCATAATCCAGCCTCTGACTACTTCCGTATCTGGTATTAAAGATCTGGTAGCTCTGTGAACACCATTTCTGGACACCTTGATCTGCTCGGGTGTGAGAGGAATGAAACGTCTCTCTGAAATGAAGGAAGCGGAGCCTCTTTCCAGGTTCTGTCCTTACCTGACTTCAAGCAGACAAGACAATGATGAGAGCGCCTGCAGGCAGGGTGTTGAACACGCACGCACACGCACGCACACGCACACGCACGCACACGCACACGCACGCACACGCGCACGCACTCTCGTTGTTACTGGCTTTATAGCCCTGGTCTGTCTGTCTGTCTGAGCATGCTCATTACAACCTTGACAACATTCCACTGGGGTTGCCAAGGATACGTGTGTGTGTGTGTGTGTGTGTGTGTGTGTGTGTGTGTGTGTGTGTGTGTGTGTGTGTGTGTGTGTGAAGGAAGGAAGGAAGGAAGGAAGGAAGGAAGGAAGGAAGGAAGGAAGGAAGGAAGGAAGGAAGGAAGGAAGGAAGGAAGGAAGGAAGGAAGGAAGGAAGGAAGGCAAAAACTCACACAAATGCATGACTCTTTTTTTTTTGCAATATGACCACAAGCACACACACTTTCCTTTTCTCCCTCTCCCCTTGGCATCCTATCTCCCTTCTCTCTCTCTCTGTAGATCATTGTTAATCAGTCTCGTCCCGTCTCCTCTCCACTGGCTGTCAGTGGCTTGTCAGAAGCCCGTCAAAGCCCCTGCAGTCCGTCACACACTGCTGCCGTTAATGACATCTGATGACACCCGTCGTTGAAGTCACCCGCTGGAGATGACTGGGAACGCAGTGGGCTGGCTGCTTGGAAATCGTTTCCTTTGTGCAGTCTGCTGAGTGTTTTAGAATATGCCCTAACCTAAGTCTGCTGCATCTATTTACAAACCATCACTTACT
Organism: Cottoperca gobio; assembly: GCF_900634415.1. Classification (NCBI taxonomy): domain Eukaryota; kingdom Metazoa; phylum Chordata; class Actinopteri; order Perciformes; family Bovichtidae; genus Cottoperca; species Cottoperca gobio. The sequence continues at coordinate 11,257,707 of NC_041377.1, forward strand.
TGCTTTTTTATCTCAATCTTCACTTGCTTTTGTACTTATTTTTTATAGCCGTTTACAAATGGCATTGATGATGAAATGCAAATTGAATCATAAAATGTAAATGAATGGCAACAAAAATATAAATAGAAAATAAATCCAGTAAAAAGAAGATCTGCCGGTATACAGGCAACTCAACGTTATGCACGTGACGTGGGTGGGTAATTTAACTTCAACAGGTTCACCAGGTTGTTTGAGTATTCAACGTATTCGTGTGCCTGCGATATAAAAAGGTTCATATTGTGATGTGTGGGGACTGTGTGACATTTTCATAATGTTCAAAGTAGCCATGGAATAAGGTTGAACTACTGTTAAAGACAGTAATCATTTGTCTGTTCTATCAGGCTGCTTTTTATTCTCCTCCCACACACTCAGCTGCCGGCCTCCTTTATTCTTGTGCTGCAGTTGTCAGCATCTCAGCTCCTTTCCATACATCTGATTCACCTCCTTAAACTCCAACTCTCTCTCCCTATTCAATATGTCCTCCTCCTGCACCTGATGTTCTTGTTCCCCTGTCTGAGTGGTGGGCTTGAGACAGAACTCCCGCTCTGCCAGTGGAGCCGAATTACTCTCTGTATCTTTCCCTCTTTCCTTCCAGCTTTCTTAAACTTTCCCATTTTCTTTCAGTTTCCCTGTGTCCACCTCTTCCCCCCCCGCACTGCTCATTTCTCACTCTCTCTCTCTCTCTGTTCTCCTTTGTCTTCTCTAGAGGAGGAAGTGGAAAACTTTGACGTGTCCAGTCTCCAGGAAGAGGCTCTGAGGAACATTGAGGCTGACAGCTTCTGGTGCATGAGCAAACTATTGGACGGCATCCAGGTAAGCGTGTGTGTGTGTCTGTGTGTGTGTGTGTGTGTGTGTGTGTGTGTGTGTGTGTGCGTGCGTGCATGCGTTGAAAAGATGTAGGTTGTCCTAGAAGAAACTGATCAAAATGCCCATGTATGGTTTTATACTTTCAAAGCAGCATACTGTACATGCTCAACCTCCCACTGCCCCCCTTCTCAATGTAGTCTCTCCACGCTTCTCTTCTTCTTGTACATTTCTTTTACTCTCAAGCTCCTTGAAAACTTAGTGTGTCGTGGACGCTTCTCTCATTTGGTCTTTATAGAGATAAGTGTTCCTGTCAATGCCACTTGTTTAGCTCAGCTCTCCACCTGTTTGCACTTAGCAGGAAGGGTACAGTCGGCTTGCTGTATAGCGAGTCCAGTGTCTACAGTTTTATGTGAGGTGTGTTGGATGATAACTAGAGGGGGAGATCGCCCAACCACACAGACCGTTGATCCGAAACAGTGAGCCGAGAGTGGCTGGAAGCTGTATACAGCTGCACACTGAGGTGTTGACTCTCAGCGGTATTAGCAGCACCAGCAACTGTTTCACATTACAGGAAGTCCTGTGGTTCACTGCTTGGCATATCAGTCTGGGTTTCACTTAATCACACTCTGAGCTAACATTTTTTTCTGATTAGAGCTTTAGCTTCTACATGTGTACTCTTTCTGAAGGACAGTATAGTTCGGTATACACACTCCTTGAGATAACACTGCACTGCATAGTCAAGTCATGTCCTTTTATTTATACAGCACATTTTTATAAATAACCCAAAGTGTTTTCCAGTCGGGGCAGATTTGGTTTTGATCTTCATCTATACAAGTATTCATAATTAAAGAAGTAAAAGGTGCATAAAAAGCAAAGGGGACTTGACATAAATAGGAAGATTTTAAATATCTATTTTGTATTTTACTGCAGGAGAACCAGAACAGGAGTGTGTTGTATTTTCGGTGGTCCAGTTAAAAGTCTCGCAGCTGCTTTTTGAACCATTTGCAGTTGAGACTCATATAAAGGCAGTTACAGTAATCAGAGGTGACAAAAGCATAGATATGTTTACAGATCCTGATGAGATAAAAACTGCATAATGTGCACATAAAAAAAAAACTGGGATGTTTGCACAGCAACATATGTGCAGGTGCATGTGCTCTGTCTGTCGTATCAAAGTCATCTGGACAGGCGAGGCCACCCACCCAGGTGCTAAGGTGCATACGTGCGTGCCCACCTGGCCATATATATATATCGTATAGTGTAAGTTATACATGAACACAACAGCAGTGACATATAGGATATGTTGTGTGAGGGCACACACTCATTTATCACACAGATATATTTAAGTGCTTGTAATAAGAGTGTGGAGTTGTGTTTGTTTGTCTCTGCATGTAAGATCGGCTTCAGTCTTATTTAGTGTCAATTCATTGAGATCAAGGAAAATATCTTGATGCTAAATTTAACAAGGTACGTTTTGAGACCTTCAGTGCCGACATTTTACTGGCAGTAATTAAGTTCCACACCATTAATATGAGAAGAAGTTTTAAATGTACACAAACAATGCCAGTTGTATTGTTACTCAGTTAAGTGCACGTGTGCAGGACGTGCAGCTGCAGATAATTCATTCTGTACTGTGTTGAATGTTCAGGTGTTCTGTTTTAAATCCTGCAGGACTCTGACACTGAGCATTACAGTCAGTATGTGGGTTTAAGAAATGTGATTGTCTTGCATATTCTAAAGCAGGTCTGAGAGTCTGGAGAGCAGATAATTGCATACAGACCACAGCACCAAGCTTAATTTTGTTTCATGATTTCTTCCCAGACCCTTTTAGCCACCAGTTCTCTTAATCGACCTCGCTCTCAGCGGTCATGGTTGAGCCATCTGTCAGTTCTTAGCGTGCCTGCCTGGGCTGGCGGTACATTCGCCCGTCAACAGTACCACTGTTACTTACCATCCTCAATTAGGCCTTGGTCCTAAAATATATTCTCACCATATGCCGGGTTAAAGCGCTGCTCCTTAGAACAGTTTCTACAGTTTGTAGACGCTCTGTGCCGTCAGTGAATGTGGGAAACTCATAAAACGTCATCATTTTAGTACCTTTTGACTTCTTATTTCCAGAAGTCCGTTTGGCTCTAATAGTTATGGCCTGGGTGTCAGTGGTTGTCCCATAGCTACTCTATTCATTGGTTCCTGGCACAGTTAGAGAAACGTCTTCCAAGTCCTCCCCGGTCGGGTCAATGACCCTAATCTAAAATAACACTTAAGAGAACGGCCACAGCAGTTAGTCTTTAAATGTATTGATTAGGCAATAAGCTTATTGTTGTATGGAAGTTAGTATTTTATGGGTGAAAGAAACATCCTGTACCTTGATGGTGAAAGTTTTAGTGAAAAAATAAGGAAATGAATAGATCGTTTCTGTTAGTTTACATTGTTAAATACATGTGTGCATTAATAATATGCTTAATAATGTGAAACTCAATATATTGCCTCGTTCTACATTAAAAGTAATGAATAGAAAGGAGCATGTGTTGGGCATAAAATCTGATCATCCATAAATAACTATCAATTGGTAGGCTATTCATTTAGGAAATTAATAGATGCTGTGCCTTGTTGCCCCTGAGAGAGCAAGGCAGAAAGAAGCTTGAGAGCAGAGGAAGTAAGGGGGAAGAATAGAGTGTGTGTCTTTGTGCTGCTGTGTGTGCACGGGTGTTGTTTGTCCCCAATGCTTGTGTTGGTTTGTGACCTTGGCTTCAAACTAATTACGTGCAATGCACCAGGGAAGCCCATGTTTCCCCCCTAATGCTTTCTAAACAATCTGACGGAGGCTGAGTGCCTCAGCACCATAATTAGTTGGTGATCCTTGCTCTGACCTCATCTCAAACCCTCTCACATCCACTATACACTATTATACTTAACTGAGGGCCTGAAGGTGGGGGTCTGGGGGTGAGAGTAAAAGAGAGTCTGCCCCTGCAATTACATTTGCTCACTGCCTTTTAAGCACCTTGTATAGCCAGTGTCTTCTGAAACTGGTGCCACACTGGTGTCCACTTGTTGTGGACCAATTTGTGAAATATATTTAAAGGCGTTTAATTGCGTCATAATGCAAAACAAACTCAAAAATTGGTGGTTGGGAAACAATTTTGGGAAGAAAAAAAACTATCCCATCCATCCATGAAACGCAGCTTGTGTGGGTTTCCTGCAATTTTATATAATTACCTGTTTTACAGTGGAAATACTTTTGAAAAGTTTCTTTATTTTTAATACAGTAAATTGGCCATTAGCTGTGGTTTTAGTGTCTCGCTGCCATGCCTCTCTCCCACCTAAAAGTGAACAGGCTATTTTGGCTGTCAATTTACTTAAGCAGCTTCTCTAATGAGCTGCTGCTTTAATCGGCAGCACCGCAGCCCCCACCTGCTCCTTTGCAGGTGGGGGCTGCGGTGCTGCCGATTAAAGCAGCAGATGAGAGATACGTATGTTAATAAAATCAGTAGATCCCAAGCAAGCCTGACTGTACCGATGTCTTGTTTAGGAGGATGTTGTTTTTTGTTAATCTTCACACTCCAAAAGCACTTAAATGTTGGGAATAGGTAAATCTTTAGATGACTCCTTGAATGGCTGGAGACTGAAGAGCAACATTTGTGCGTGTGTGTGTGTGTGTTATTGATTAATTTAAAGCTGTTGGATGCTGACATGCAGGGTTACACAACCTACACCAGAACAACATTTCTTTAGCAGACCGAGTGACAGTTTCAGGGCTAAATGAGTGAAGACAACCATCCTTCTGTCCTGACATGACCTGGTAGGCATTGGTGTGTGTGTGAGTGTGTCTGTTTTTACAACAGCATCAACAAGATAACAGCAGACAGTCCTCCCCAGCTATTTACACATCAAACAGGCTGCACACGACTGCCACGTCGAGTCTGATGATCACAAAACAAGGCGAACGACTGGACTGTTCAAATGGGCCGGTGTTTATTGTTGTTTATGATTACCCAGCCATGTGATCCATTAAAGTGCTTTTAGCCACGACTCTTCCTCTAAACCCAAACATGAACTACCATCATCCTCTGAGAATTACGGTGAATTTGAACAACAAGTAAACATAAAAAAACAAAAGTTGTATCTCCACAGATCAGTACGCCCACACATTTCATACACACCTCAAAATTGACCTAACATTACCTCATTCTCTCCAGCAGCCAATTAGTCTTGTACTGTGCCAAATTGGACGGCGCCTCTGGCTAACTTAACTCATTTAACTTGTTAAAATGATTCCATATTTGCTGTTTCAATGAATTTAAATGGAGCTGTCATCTCTGCCCAGTATCATGTTGTTGATTTAAACATGTCCTGTTAATCCCAAACCATAATATATTAGCGACCTCATTCAAATCCTCTGTAAATCATTCTTTGCCTGATTTTACACACATGGACAGCTGAACTGTCATTACTGTCGCTCCCCAGTGTGTAGCAGCCATGTGCTGCCAGTGAGCCGGAGTCTTACCTGCCATGCACAGCGAGGGAAATGAAGTCGAAAAGTTTTAAAAGTCCATTATTCCGCCAGCACACCCCGAGGGCTCTCAGTTTTAAAGCCAGCAGATGAAAACCTGCCTTTTATGTTAATTCTGCAGATATGCCTTTTTACAGCGGTGGCTCTTAAACGTATTTTTCGAGTCCACGACCCAACTGTGAGAAATGTAATTCCGCCCTGGGATCTGAACTTATATATCAATGGCAGACTTGACAAATGGGGGGGTCCAACAGGAAAATGTCTCCGACCCTCTTTTGGTTTGGATGTACTGGTATGTGGCTTGATGCAAATCTGTTCTGAAATGTTGATATTATTTATCAGATGCTCAGTATATATATAGCCAAAGATCGGACAATATGAAGTATATTTTTATTCATTCTGGTTTTTCCCAACAACCTTTTTGGCTGGAAGATGACCGAGCAAGTTATTAATAGTATACTACTAAGGCTCCAAAGGTTGACGTGCTGCGGAGGCTGAATAGATCAGCAGTTTTGGACCAACTTTATCCCTAGCTTGTATCCCGTTAATCATTCTTCAGTTGAGTCCCCAACAAAACAAAGGAACAGCATTTAATTAATGTAAAACGCACAAAGATTAAATGGTCAACAGCTCCCTCTCCTGCTGCTCCACGTCAGAGCTATCTCCAGCCTCTCCCTTTGAGCAAGAGCTAATCAGAGTGTGCCTGCTCATTGTCAAGGTAACCATCTGTTTCCGCCCTGCCAGCTAGAGATGGGGTCTCCCTCGAATGGGAAAAGGGGTCCGAAGACCGACGTCTAGCAGACGGTAGCCAGAACAAACCAGACTCCATGTCCTGTTCTGGTTTCCCCAAGGGTTCCCGACTGTCACCTTGGACTGCCACTCACAATCCACGAACACACACACGACACACACACACACACACACACACACACACACACACTGGAGTGATCTGCCAGCTGGTGTGTGTGTGTGAGATGCTTGACAGCTTGTTTGTACATGTGTTGTATTGTCGGTCTTACATTGCAGTGCATATGAATGTAGCAACTGTTGAATAACAATTTAAACACCTCCACCTACCTCTTTTTAAAAACTGTGGAATTCTCACTCGTACATACTTTCCCACTCTTCATCTTTCTTTCTTTTACAGATCAAGTCTCATGTTAGCTAAGCTGGTTTACATGCAGGTCAGTAGAGATGGAGTCAGTAACAGCTGCTGGGGGAAGAGGTTAGAATACAGGCTGAGGCATAGGAAGGATGGGAAGAGACATGTATGTAATAAGAATGGCATAAAGAAAAAGAGTGTGCACCCTTTTGCTGGATGAAAACATTGTTGTCAGAAAGGTAAGTGGTGCTAATTGGGTTAGGGGTCATGTCAGCCAAGGCAGGTTTCTTTATATACCTCCACTCAACAGTTACAGCCTTGTACTTCCTTGTGATGGAACAAGCTATTCTAAGTAATCTTTATTGGTTTGGTCTCAACAGGCCACTTCACAAAGGAAGTGCTGGGAGGCAAATTAAATGTGAGGTCCCTTGTTTTTAAAATGATGTCTTCTCAGATTTCATTTTCCATGAGACGTGGACTTGGGTAACAGTTAACATTCACATGGGTGATGTGGCACAGGACCTCATCAATATGTTATAGAGTATCAGGGTATCAGAGTGTCAGGGTATCATAGTATCAGGGTATAAGAGTATCGGGGTATCGGAGCATCAGGGTAGTATCAGAGTATCAGGGTAGTATCGGAGTATCAGGGTATTAGAGTATCGGAGTATCAGAGCATCAGGGTAGTACCGGAGTAATCAGGGTAGTACCGGAGTAATCAGGGTAGTATCGGAGTAATCAGGGTAGTATCGGAGTATCAGGGTAGTATCAGAGTTTCGGAGTAGTATCAGGGTAGTTTCGGAGTAGTATCAGGGTAGTTTCGGAGTAGTATCAGGGGAGTATCAGGGGAGTATCAGAGTATCAGGGGAGTATCAGAGTATCAGGGTAGTATCAGAGTAGTATCAGGGTGATATCAGAGTAGCGGGGTAGTTTCGGATTATCAGGGTAGTATCGGAGTATCAGGGTATCAGAGTATCAGGGTAGTATCGGAGTATCATAGTATCAGGGTAGTATCGGAGTATCATAGTATCAGGGTAGTATCAGAGTATCAGGGTAGTATCAGAGTAGTATCAGGGTAGTATAAGAGTATCGGGGTAGTATCAGGGTAGTATCAGAGTATCAGGGTAGTATCAGAGTATCAGGGGAGTATCAGAGTATCAGGGTAGTATCAGAGTAGTATCAGGGTGATATCAGAGTAGCGGGGTAGTTTCGGATTATCAGGGTAGTATCGGAGTATCAGGGTATCATAGTATCAGAGTATCAGGGTAGTATCGGAGTATCATAGTATCAGGGTAGTATCGGAGTATCATAGTATCAGGGTAGTATCGGAGTATCATAGTATCAGGGTAGTATCGGAGTATCATAGTATCAGGGTAGTATCAGGGTATCAGTATCAGAGTATCAGGGTATTATAGTATCAAGGTATCATGGTAGTATCGGAGTATCAGGGTATTATAGTATAAGGGTATCATGGTAGTATCGGAGTATCGGGGTATTATAGTATAAGGCTATCAGGGTAGTATCGGAGTATCAAGGTATTATAGTATCAGGGTAGTATCGGAGTATCAGGGTAGTATCAGGGTATCAGTATAAGGGTATCAGGGTATCATGGTAGTATCGGAGTATCAGGGTATTATAGTATCAGGGTATCAGGGTAGTATCGGAGTATCAGGGTAGTATCAGGGTATAAGTATAAGGGTATCAGAGTATCAGGGTATCATGGTAGTATCGGAGTATCAGGGTATTATAGTATCAGGGTAGTATCAGAGTATCAGGGTAGTATCAGGGTATCAGTATCAGAGTATCAGGGTATTATAGTATCATGGTATCATGGTATCATAGTATCAGAGTATCAGGGTATCATGGTAGTATCGGAGTATCAGGGTATTATAGTATCAGGGTAGTATCAGGGTAGTATCAGGGTATCAGTATCAGAGTATCATAGTATCAGGGTATCATAGTATCGGAGTATCGGGGTATTATGGTATCATAGTATCAGGGTATTATGGTATCATAGTATCAGGGTATCATGTAGTATCGGAGTATCAGGGTATTATAGTATCATAGTATCAGGGTATTATAGTATCATGGTATCATAGTATCAGAGTATCAGGGTATCATGGTAGTATCGGAGTATCAGGGTATCATAGTATCAGGGTATTATGGTATCATAGTATCAGGGTATCATGGTAGTATCGGAGTATCAGGGTATTATAGTATAATACCATTTGTTTAAATGTTGATTGATTGTCCCTTTTCAAATACAGTGAGCTGATGAACATTTAGCTCAGATTATTATGCACTCGCTGCACCTTCTAATGCTCTCTGTCTCAAACCTGTGGAATACCTGTCTTCTCTTGCTGCCAACACACGTTAAAGTTTACTGCCCTCAAACTAGAAAAACACACACACACACACACACACACACACACACACACACACACACACACACACACACACACACACACAAGCAACAGAAGGAAAGTTGTCCAATCCTCATGATCCTCTGAACAACTGTAATTGTCTGCACCTTATCACAAGCTGTCATCTCGCTCTCTCGCTCTCGCTCTCGCTCTCTCGCTCTCGCTCTCTCGCTCTCTCGCTCTCTCGCTCTCGCTCTCTCGCTCTCTCGCTCTCTCGCTCTCGCTCTCTCGCTCTCGCTCTCTCGCTCTCTCGCTCTCTCTCGCTCTCGCTCTCTCGCTCTCGCTCTCTCGCTCTCGCTCTCTCGCTCTTCTCTCTTCTGTCTCTGTCTCTGTCCTCTCCCCCTCTCTCCTCTGTCCTTATCTCTCTCTCTCCCTCTCTCCTCTGTCCTTATCTCTCTCTCTCTCTCCTCTGTCCTTATCTCTCTCTCTCTCCTCTCTCTCTCTCTCTCTCTGTCCTTATCTCTCTCTCCCTCTCTCCTCTGTCCTTCTCTTTCTCTCTCTCTCTCTCTCTCTCTCCCCTCCCTCTCTCTCCTCCCTCCTTATGTCTCTCTCTCTCCCTCCCCCTGTCCTTATGTTTCTCTCTCTCTCTCACACAGAGACGCAGTTGTTGTGTTGATTCTGTCCATCTTGCTGATAGACATCCTGTGCCACAATAGGAGGCAATCTTCGTCCAGCTTGGAGCTATTGTTGTCTCTAATAGAACGGACTGAGAGGTGAAGAGTAGCTATTGATTCAGCTGACTGACAGAGAAGAGGGGGAGAGAGACACGGAGTGAACAAAGAAGGAGCGAACGAGAGGCAGTTGACACCAGGCGGAGAGATTTTATGTTTGTGGGACGTGCGTCTGATGTTCTTGTGGGCAGTTCCACTTACTCGCTGGGTCAGATGTAGTGGATGGACAGATGACGGGAGAAGAGGAGAATATGTGAATAATGAAAGAGTGAGAGTTGATTTCCTCCTGTTGCCTCAGCTGATCAAAGATCACACATATTGGATTTGACAAAAGGGAGGAAGTTAGTGAGAACAGGCATACGAGTGGGGAAAACAGAACAAAGGAAGGTGGAGAGAGGGAGAGTGTTTGTGATGAAGAGGATAGGTGAAGAAAAAGGAAAAGCCGTTAAGAAAAGGGAATAAATATGAATGCAGAAGAAAATGAGAACAAATCCCAATTAGTGTCTTACACTCGTCACAAATGTATCTCAAGAAAGAAAACGGTTTTAAAACAAAATGCAGTATGGAACAAAATGAAACACCGGGGAACAAAATAAAGGAACAATAATATCATGTTCGAAACACTTAGTGCAGCGTAGCCTAATCAGCACCACCCAAGTGATGAAGATAGACCAGGAAGGTGGGAGCCGAAGGGAGAGGAGATAAAGGACAAAGTGAGAGGAGGGATGTTGAAGGATTCAAATAAAGAAAATAGGGCCAGAGCAATATTTGCATGGAGGAAATATAATGAAAAATAGTGCAAGGGTTTTCCCTTCCACTATTTTTCTTTATATTTCCTCCATGATTGAAAAACAACAAAAATTCATGATCAACTTTTTTATATCTTATATCCACAACAGCACAGTAAAAATGGATTAAAAGTATTTCTCATAAAAGTTTAATTAAATGAAGCTATGGAAGAGAACATACAGTGGAATCAACCGGAGTATGGAAAGTAAGAGCAGTAATTTGATGATTCTGATTTAGCTTGCACTTGTTTTGCTTAAAATTAGACACATATACGAACATATTACACACCATATCCTCTACATAGGTGGATAAATAGGTAAGAATTCCTGCTGCTAGTTTCATGCTTTTCTATTGATCAATAGTTAGTGGCTGTAACACACAAAGAAGCTAGCAAAGGGATTGCAATTACAAACACATACGTTAACAAAAGCAAACGGGTAGAGATGCATCTGAGTTGAAAATAAAAGAAAATCATTTAAAATGTATAACTTAAAGTGGCAGGAGAATGTTTCTCTGGAAAGATGTGTAAGATGAAAATATAAAAGCTAAAAGAACACACAGAATATATTGATTCACCGGCGCACTAAATACGATGAGTCATACCTTTTAATAGCAACAAAGTTTGTGCTCCATACAAGAAATGGTTTTACAAGATTAGGGCGGGATTGTGACGGACGTGTATATGGATAAATGAATCGGGAAGGAACAGAAATATGATAACGGCAGCTAGACAGAGATATGTAATAAAGAAAGTGTGAGACATAGTTATAAAGACAGAGGCGGAAAAAAAGTTGTAGAATAAGTTTGAAAGAATGAAAAGCAATAAAGAGACAAGCAGGGAAAAAAGGAGGAGGAGAAAGTGAGCGATTGACAAGAGGTATGGAGAGTATTTGAATTGTAGTTATAGAACTAGGAGAAGCAGGAGAGAGAGACGGTGGGAGGGAGAGAGGGAGAGAGAGAGGGAGGGAGAAGGAATGGCAGTTGATTAATGCCAGCAGCTTCAATAATGCAAATGTAATTACTTGTACTGGCCCTCACACTTGCTTAGCACCTAAGCACATTAACACCGGGGTGGTAGCAAGAGAGACAGACGGAGAGAAAGAGAGCCAAAGAGGTTCAGGACGGAACATGGAGACAATATAAAAAATATAATATAAACAAATGGTACAAGAGGAAGGAGGGTGGGAGGTGGAGGAGGAAGTGATGGAGAAGAGATGGGTGTCACGTGGGTTAACTGCAGTATCTTTGTGATGCTTTCATATTAGAGTGTATTAATGTACATGAAAATCGAGAACTGCAATCATGATATGGATCCCTTTGATTTATGTATTTAATTTTAGCGTGACTAAGATCTGAGTTTAGGTGGGTCAGAGGAAAGGATGTAGACGGAAGTGTGAGGTGCTGCAGATGGAGGAATGAGAAAAGAAATGCAGGAGAGAATGCAGTTTCCAGCCTGCCAGCCACTGATGGACTCGGGACACACTCGCCTTGGTTCTGCTGAGCCTGAAGGACAACTAGAGCTGTTTATTGCTAAATGACTTCTCTCCCCCCCTCTCGCTCTTTCTTTCTCCTTCTCATTTTCTCTCTCCATCCCTCTCCCTCTCTCCATCTCTTGGATAGTTTGCCACATCAGCTGTTCTCAAGCCACACTGAAATGACCCCTCAAGGAAACCTAATCCTCGTGTGTGTGTGTTCACGGACACACAAAATGCTTATGTGCTGTTCTCACATGTATTGTATTCTGCAAGTTCAACAGTCCGACACTGCCCACTCTTGTGATCATATTCACTTATTGTCTTCACATCCTCAAAGTCCGACTGACCATAGATGTTGATTTACTACCGTTTGTCTACCGGTTAGCATACGGTGGCTACACCTGGCTAGTCGCCTCTCTGCTCTGTCAGAGCTGGTTGACCATTTCTATATCAATTACTGTGAACGAAGAATCAGAATAAACGGAGACATTTCTCCATGATTTGAAGTACATGGCGTCTGAGTTTAACTCCGTTCTTCATTCACTATCACTCAAGTTTTCTTCACATATTCCAGGTAACACGGAGTAATTGTAAGCAAATGTTTGTTTGTGAGTGAAGTGTTCCTTTAAAGCAGGGGTGTCAAACTTATTTTAGTTCAGGGGCCACATGCAGCACAATTTGATATCATGTGGGCCGGACCAGTAACATCACAGCATATAATAACCTGTAAATAACTCCAGATGTTTCCCTTCGTTTTAGTGATTCGATTAATGAACTATCTTTTTACAAAACATTAACAACCTGAAATTTCTTAAGAAAAAAAGGTGCAATTTCAACAATATTGGGCCTCAGTTTATCATTTACACATGTGTGTCTACAAAGATCACAGTGTGTCTACAAAGACACAAAACATTTAGTCACAGGTATCTGGAACAGTATTTTACTTTATGATCAAAACAACTCATTTTTACACTTTGCAAAGTCATCCCGCGGGCCGGATTGGATCCTCTGGCGGGCCGGTTTTGGCCCCCGGGCCACATGTTTGACACCCCTGCTTTAAACATTAGGAACATTACTCTCTCTACATTGGGCCTGACGTGTCTTTATAAACCGCCTTCCTACCATCTCATTTAAACAAGCATGATTAACCAGCTGGCGTCATTTGAACGGGACAACAGTGAAATGACGGCCTTCAGCTCTTTGGAATAATAATTCCAACGCGTTATTCATGGCTCTCTTGTTACGTTCTCACAGTCAGCCCTCGACTCTGTCTTCAAGGCCGCAGCGGCACTTGTTCTGTCATGTAAGTGTTTGTTAGGCGGCCAATGTTTTCCACGCGCTGTTTTTAAAGACTGCTCAGACGTTGTGTGTGTGGTGTGTGAACACAAAGGACTCTGGCGTACACTTCAAATCTTGAATGACTACCGCACTTTTCCAAAAATGAATTCTCTAATGTGAAATTTCCAAACCTTGACATGCTGTGATAAACTGACTCTCGGGCCAGACGGAGGCACAACGTCATTGTGAAACTAATCGTGTTAGTTTTCTCAACAAGGCTTTAATTTCACAGCTCATCTGAGAAATTACAGAGAAGTGTGGCAAATATTCATGTATAACAAATATCTGCTTGATCTCCTTCGTGCTTGTTTTTATTGCTTTTCCTTGCACTTGTTGCTACGTACTCATTTGAGGTTCAAAGCAGAATTATCCACTTGCTGGTGTGACCTTCGTGCTCCTTAGCGTCGCTTGTAATGATCTAAACGTAATGTTTGAAACCTGTCACTCCAGCATTTATTTACGTTAAGAGTCGGTTAATGCTTTAAGTATAAAACTGATATATTACACATATTTTAAGTTTTTCCATCATTGTACATGGAGCCTCGGTCCATACTGACTCTGACTGATTTGTCTTCTCCTCAGGACAACTATACATTTGCCCAGCCAGGCATCCAGAAGAAAGTCAAAGCCCTGGAGGAGCTGGTCAGCAGGATTGATGGTGAGTCATCTATCCCTCCCACCCCCCCCCCCCCCCCCCATCCATCCCCCATCCATACTGAAGTACTTCCTGCTCACAACTCTGCCATTTACCTCTTCTTGGCTTTACAATTGATTCTCTTCCGTTCTCTGTGTATCAGCCATATTTAGCTATTTCTTATCTTTTCCCTCACACACACACACACACACACACACACACACACACACAGACACAGACACACACAATCCGGATCCTCTGCTTTATGAAGACAATGAGCTTCATTCACAAATGTTTTATTTATTTATTTCTCTGAAATTCTTTTGAGAAAGGAAATGAACAAAAATCTTAATTTATTTGGTATTTTCCAGATTGTTTGTTGTATTTTCTTTAACTTTTCATGTCTGACACTAATTACAAATCGAAAAAGAATTTGGCTTCACTTTAAATGTCGTTCTTGCCTATAAATATTTTGGAAATGGCAGAATGTTAACAAGTCCAACAAAGGGGGGGTTTGTATGTGCGCTCACCGTGTAGCAGAGCGGAGGCTGTGATTAGGCAACACTTGTTTCAGTGTTTTAAAGTTCTCCGTGATGTTTCCTCTGCGTCTGTCACTCACACTTTCTTTAATACTTTGAATTCCTGTGTTAGAACTCGATACACTCCGGGAAGTTACATTTGTTTTCACTGCTTTATTCTTCTGCAGTTGTAATTACATGACATTGCAATCGCTGATTGTCATTCCACTGGGCTGTCGGGGGAAATGTGAACGTGTCCGGGATTATTAGCTCTAAACAATGACTTGCTGAGGGCTGGAAGTGAATGTATGCACACTGAGTGTCCTCATACACAACACCTTGGTGTTGAATAGCCATCCTGCTTTTTTTACTTTGTCAAAACCATCACACAGTGATGGTTTTGAGTGGTTTTCGATCCAAAACTAACCTTTGGCACTTTGTCTCTTAAAACGCGTGTGGAATTCGTGGCGGCCCACAATGCAGTGGGCAAAACAAGGTCTAACAAAGCAAGCCTTTTGTACAATGATCATGTGCTTGGCTAACCTTGGAGCTGTCCGACTATCCTGTCACCCACTCTGTCAGCCAGAGGGAGGGGAGGACTCACCCGCTGCATCCAAATGGATGGAGAGTGTGTGTGTGTGTGTGTGTGTGTGTGTGTGTGTGTGTGTGTGTGTGTGTGTGTGTGTGTGTGTGTGTGTGTGTGTGTGTGTGGGAGTGTGAATGTCAGAGAAAGTTAGTGTGCATATTCAGTCCTGTCTGTTTGCATGTGCGACCCTGACAGAAAACTTGCCGATAGAGAGGGCAAGTGTGTGTGAGTGCATGTTGCTATTTGCGTGTGTGAAAAACATAAACTGATTTACTGTAAGTGTGTGTGTGCCTTTTCTATGTTTCGGAAAAAGTAAATGGACAAAATAAAGAAGCAAAGTCCTCCGACGCTCCGCCACAGCCCGACTTGACATTTTCACTGTATCTTACTCCATAAGTGCCCTGTCATCATACTTGGGGCAAAGCCATTTTCTACCTCGCTAGCTTGACATTACCACCTCTAATGAGATCACAGATAGCTTTTATCTTGTGTTACAGGATTGTTTTTCGCCCCGCTGTCGACGTAGCATCTGTGTTGGGAACAATGGCCTCTCATCTCTTCCAAAATTACCTATCAGCGCTTATCAGATGCGGCGCTATCCACAGTGCTGTGCAGTTGGATAAAGGGTGGGGTCGTCTCTTCTCACAACAGGCAGATGTATTAGCGACTGGTACAGATTCACCACTATTACCGTTTCACTCCTGATAGAAATTCCATGTTGGATAATGAGATTTTATGATAGTTTTTATTGTTTCTTTATTGTTTTTCCCTCTGTGTTAATGTTTTTTAGGATGTTTCTTTTGAGATTACCAATTACATTACCAGCACTAATGGTACTTAATCTTGCACCTCATTAATTTTAGATTTGTTGAACAAAATTTTGTGCAAAAATGTAAAGATCTATTATTATCCATTAGAGCGAGCTAGTAACCTTCCCCAAAAGGAAAGGGAAATGCTTCAGCTGTTGCTCTGGGTGTTCTGTTTCAGCTCGTATCAGTTGGGTATCCGTTACAGGGACATTAGTAGTTGATGGGGTATTTGTTAAGCCAATGAGAGGAGAGGCGGGGGTGGTGGGGGAGAGGAAGTGTGTGGGACTGTGGGATGTTTTTTGACCTCAGCTCAGTGTTTTAATTGCATTATTGTTTGCAGTAGGGTCAGTAAGGATAGGACATTGCTGATCCGTCTGTCTCTGTCACCTTCTCCACTGCACCTTCCTCCTCCTATTTATCCGTCAGATACAAAGGAAATAAACATGTACTGTACGTTCACAGATGGATAGTGTGCAGGGTTTATGATCGTATGTCCAGCGTCCATTACTTGCTATATATTTTAGTAAAAAGTATTTGGATTTGTGCCATTAGGTCATTTTTACACAATGTTCTTCCTGTAACCTAACTTTTTCAAATTCAATGGTAGAAATGAAGTGATATACTCAGAAAGAATTAATGACTGCATGATTCGAGGGTCCAAAGACACTTTAATAAATAACAATGTTTAATAACCTTAATGTCACCAGTTTTAATTGCTGTGAAAACAACTTTCTCCCTGAAGTGTTATGACTGAGCTGAGTCAGCCTGCCTCAGTTCTAACAAAACTAAAAGATTCTTTTATGAACGTTTTCTCCAGGTGTTCTCTGATTATTGTATTTGTTTCTGGGAATTCAGTCCTATAGCGTAAGCTCTAATTGAACCTGAAGTAAAGATGTCAAAAATCAATTATTTCTTCACTTTGATTAATTTAGTTGGAAACAGTTGGAGTTGTTGGAAGGCTTTTACTTTGAAATGTCTCTCTGCTTGCCCCTCCTTCGGACTCCCCCCTCTCCCCCTCTCTCTCTAATTATCCCACTTGGAATAAATGACGCTAACATCCATTAGCATTGCTTAACGCTAGCAGGAGTATCTCCTCGAAAGAAAAGCCACTTTGTCGGCAGGCCTGTAATGTTTGTCCTTTATCTCTCCTTTTTATCTTAGCGAGTATTAGTTGCATGCAAGTGCATTAGCACAAGTTCATCAACATGCAAATTGCCCAACGGTGAATGCATTTATGCAAATGAGAGGATGCACTGGCTACACAGACTAAAAGGAAAAGGGCTGGTGACTGTATTGCATAATGAAAGGCTCTGTAGTGAGATCCTTCTCCTTTCTGCAGCAGCAGTTGCTACGGTGCATGTTGCTGTGCATGAGTCTGTGTATATTTACAGCTCTATTTGTTTAATGTGTATTTTTTGGAAGCCGGATTTGTTTATAAATTCACACTTCTAGAGAAATGTGTTTTGCTTCTCTGGACTTTTGGGAGTTTTGAAGTTATGCCATTTTAGTTTAAAGTCGTATTGAGTTTAGATTCAGGCGTTCTCTGGTGTCTTCGAGTCGGGCCCGAGGTCAATCACGCCATCTTTCTCTGTCTTCCCACACAGTCCTTCATACATTACCCCTACGATGTTCATGCCCTCTGCTCTCTCTGCAATTGCAATTGTATATCTTACAAACTTAACTTTTTAAGCATTTTCCAAGCAATTATTGAAATAAATGTACAGACGTCTGTTCTGCACCAAACCTGTGTGGAAGTTACATCACTGTCTGTCTTTGAGCTGCTCTCCTTTTCAGGCCATTTTAAATGTTTAATTCTGACGGGCTGGGGTTGTTGTTCTTACTCTTGGCTGCAGCACGTCTTAAAAAAATAGGGTGCGTTTTCTGATGACATTTCTTGTGTGTTAATTATGCACATGAAGTATTACTGATTGAAGGTAGGCATATCATTTACTGTTTTCTTAACTTGAAAGCATTTGCATCATTTGAGACACTCAGTTGCCAGATATAAATACACAATGTACTTACATGAGGTCCACAAGAAAGTTATGTTGAGGACAGAAAGCATTGTTGTTGTTTGACCTTGGACACACAGATATACAGGGATGTTGATGCATCTCACATATATATATATATATATATATAGACACACACACACACAGTGACGCCATAAGAACATATGTTATCCCACAAATGTTGCAGTCTCCCCTCGGGCAATCCGTGACAAACGTTTGATCTTGTGGTTGTGTATTGTGTGAGAGGAATAAGTAATCACTTGGTTGTTCAGCGTTTTCCTTTTTAACTGTTATAGTTGCGTCCCGTTTCTCTTTGTGTGATAATCAAGTGAACACGGATATATTCATAGTGCAACCAGAGACACCGCATACGTGTGCGCACAATATTCTATACACATATATAATACTATTATTTAAATACAACAGCACAGACTGACAAATACATGTCACCGCACAAGTACATCAGTAATTCCAAGAAAAGCAATTATTCCCGAGCCAGCCTCACAGATTAATAGCGTGCTGTACCACGACAGGGTGCGTCCATGAAACAGTCTGGAGCCCTGAAATGACTAAACTCCTCCTGAGCAGCAGTTGTCGAGTCATCGCTTAAAGAAGAGGCTGTCACCTACAACCCATAAAACCTCTTATGACTAGAAATAAGAAGACTGCTTCTGTCTTCTTCTATTCAAAAAATATTGCATGTAAACGAAAGCTGAAACGTCGATTAATCGATCGACAGTATGATGATCGGCAACTATTTTGATAATCGTTTAAGTCATTTAACAAGTAGAAATAGTGAAACGATTCCAATATTCTCTGATTCCAGCGTCTGAAATGTGAGGATTTCCTCGTTCGTTGTCATATGTCATCGTAAGTCATTATTTAAAGACGTCGCGTTGGGCTCTGAAGTTGTGATGGCTATTCTTTGACACGATTTTGACGTTTCATTGACAAAACCGAGAGATGAATCGATAATGAATTGAATCGGTAGTTGCAGCTCTAATGTGCACAGTGCTGACTGGTGAACCACACGGTCGTACTGCCTGCATTCTTCAGCAGCGTTTGTTTAAAGCCTGCAACAGAAAACTAAAAGATAAATGGATAAAAGTTACAGTGAGATGAGTACATTTTATTTGTATACACTATATTTACAGACACAGGGAGCGATGGGAATAGTTCACAGTGAAAGAACAAGCAAATGATAAAGAACAGATTCAAAATGAAGCGGCTCTGTTAGAAGAACATACAGTAGCAGCCAGTGGAAGAGTGGAACTGTAATTACGTTTTGTACCAAGGAGAGCTGGAAGTCGGGCAGAATTGGCCTTGTCAGCAGAATCCTGGGAGCCGCTCACTAGTCACTGTACGACCTCTGACCTCCTGCTGTCTACCCACACACGCAATGGGCTGCTGGTCCACTGTGGAGAGCACACTATCTGGCACCGTGGCCTCCGTCTTAAACTTTAACCAGCAGTGGGAGAGAAGATGAGACTCATCAGTCAATCATTGTCTGAGAGATGTGTCATCCTCGACCTCCCTCAGCCCTCATAACTACGCTACCCAGCACGTTGCCAGCTGGACAGCATCCAATGGTTAAACAGTCACAAGTTTCAACGCTTTGTTTCATGGTGGGGAGTTTTTTTTCCTGTTTTGTTTTATGATTCCTCTCCTCTGCCGCAATAACACCTCATGAAGGACCCCTCCCCCATCATGCACCTCTTCCTCTGTGTGTTTGGTGAAGTCGCTGCTATTAGACAGAGCAAGTTCATTAGTGTAATTTAACATTGTCTAAAGTTGCTCCACTCTCTCCCTCTGTTTGGCAGTAAGCTAAGATCTGTCACCGTGATGCGTTCACTGTTAATGAGCTTGCCTTGTTTATGCTTTTACAGCAGCATGTGATAATTAAACTGCAGAGACGAGTGTGAAATAATGGCTTTGTCTTTACTTAGCGCCCTGCTCATGTGGTGGAGTGTGTACATAATTGTCAAACACGCATGTGTGAGCAATGGAAGGCAGGTGTCATTCAATTGTTTGCTGTGTGTGTGTGTGTGTGTGTGTGTGTGTGTTTGAGAACATTAATGTAGGTGTTCTTGCCGAGTAATACCTTACATAAAGCTTCACCAATTAAGTGTGTGTGCGTGTGTGTGTGTGTGTGTGTTGCTATAGTTCCTCCCTAACTGGTTTTTCTCATACATTCTGACAGCTCTTTCATTACAGCTCTATTAAGAAATGTGTGTGTTTGTGAGAGAATGAGTGTCATAGGTTTGATGACTATGAAATAGGAAGTCGCTGAATACTGAGTGGTATTTTTAATCTTTTGTTATGTAAAGAAGCATTAAACAAACATTTATCAAGAACAGAGAAAGGAACAAAGACAGTGTCACAGCCTCGTATGCTGCATATTTTCAGTTGACATTTCTGCTTCTCATTCCCTTCCTGTCAGCGAGACAGCCGCCGTGACACAGAGGCTGACGTTTAAACTCCACGTGGAGGGCATATTGAGATCGCCAAATGCAACGTATACTTCTCTCTGTGTGTGGTTTGCTGGAAGTGAGAACATAATATGAACATAGTATAGGAGGAGGGAACTAAACACATGTTATGGGTATAGGGAGACAGATGTGGACGTCTAATAACCAGCTGATGTTTACGTTTGGAGAGTCGAGCCTAACGAAACAAACTGAGTGGAAACTGCAGCCTTGACTGGTGATTGTATTTCACATTTTTGGGAAAACAATTCAGATTTACAAGCTTTGACTATAAGGTTAAAACCTGATGTAGCGTATTCCTCTTCACAATTAAAAAAGACCTCAATGAGCCAGTTACACATATGTTCCCTCCTCACAATGAACATGGGATTAGTTTACTTTGGGTCAACTCCACGCGGGGAGATTGCGTGTGTGGCGCGGTTTCTATTTCGCCTTTCTTCCGCTGTAGGTGTGTGCGCACGTGTAGGTGTGTGTGTGTGTGTGTGTGTCAGCTGCGAAGCCCCGCCCTTCGCAAAACGGAGCGAAGGAGAGAACGTGAATGCGGTAAGTAGA